>NC_031777.1:15987559-16010801 GCF_001522545.3 Parus major | reverse complement strand
TATATATATATATAAAAACTTATTTTACTACTCAGCTTTTCCTACTAGATGTTAGAGTGGTCAGCCAAAGCTCCAGAGATATACAAGGTTCATCTACATGTATGCAAAAAATTAATTAGAAAAGTATCTTATTACCATCACTTATGATGATTCTTTAACAAAGTGACAAAGTATTTTCATTATTTGCTGTGTACTTATAGATAAAAACTAGGTGTTGATCAATCAATATAATGATCCATTTGACCCATAAATAATAAGAATAGAAGACATGCAGAATTTCTAATGAAATTTCAATCCCAACAGAATTTGAATTCATTACTTTTGAAATATAAGGCAGACAGTTTGTTTCACTAACATGGATTTGAACTTGCAGAGGGTAAATTATCAGAGAGGCCCTTGTTGCTTTCATGCAGCAATACAATTTTATTAGGAATTGCAGGGGAAAATTAATAAGCACTTTAGAGTTCAGAGTCCTGAGGTACAGCACAGCTTAGACCTTGGCACAAATTTGGGAACATGCCCTGCTTGGAGTATGTGTTCTTTCAGTTTAAATTTTATTAATGTTGTGGGCAAGGTTAAAAGCTCAGCCCATGTCAGAATGCCAACCTCTGAAAAACCTCAGAACCTGCCAAATGGTCTGAGTTTGTCAGTGTGCAGTGAACGTGTTCCTTCTTTGGATATTCAGTGCTAATGAATGAGTTACTGGAAATGCACATTCCACTGCTGCACTTCTAGCATTCTAATACAGTGATTTCCTTTCAGAAGGAATTAGGAATTGCCATGTTTCTCTGTATGGTGAACAAATGCAAGATCATCACGCAGCAGAGTCACAGTAAGCACAAGAATAATCTTCATTTCAGGTCAAAGTCAGTGCATTGAATTTACTTCCCAAGAACTCACAATTGTAGCTCAGAGATGAAGCTCTTTTCACTTCTTTCCAGTCTCATTTCTTTCTAACCTGAACTCATAAATCTTCTAGCTCCTACAATGAAACTTTGAGGTTGAGCTGGTAATGTTACCAAAATGCCTGATTATCAACCATGTTAATCCCAGCAGGGTGTACCAGGTTTATCTTCTGTCATAGAACAGTGTAAAGCAATACATAGATCCTGGAGCTAAATTTAAATGAGTTCTCTTACATTCTAGAGGGAATTCAGCCCTGGAAGTATACAGCCCCATGCTGCTGTAGCTATATTGCTTTCTACAGCACGGTGCAGTGTAGACGTGCCCATCCATTCCCTCTGTGACCATGATGATGTCATGATGTTCAGTGGAAGAAATGGAATTAGCTACAAGAATATCATAGCATGAAAAAAAAAAAGAGGTTCTAGAAATACAAGAATACTCAAGACACAGCTACACTAAGTTTCAGGAGACTGAACAGATCAAATTAGGTTTATTTGTTTTGGTGTTTTCTCACTCCCCCACTTTTTTCTGTTGGGAATCAGATGCTCAGCAGAGGGTTACCTTCCAATTCCTTTCAACTTCTTAATTTCAAAGTAACACGTTGCAATCCTGGATAAAGTCTCATCTTCTCATCAAGAAGCTCCTGGTTCAGGTTTGACAAAGTAAATATACAAAAGCTATGAGCCATTGTCTGTTACCAAGATTTTCAAAACCTGTGAACTGATGCTGTTCTTCAGATCTAAGGCCAGAACAGCTGATTTAACTCTGAAATAGTCTTTTAGAAGCCATACAAGGATTACAGAGATATACATGCAACATTTATAATCATAACACAGAGAACCTCCTATGGAAACATCAAAAAGATCAGTTAACAGATCTGGCAAAATCGGGTAAATTTGCTTAAGAAGCAAATCAGAAGATTGCTCAAGAAGATCTCCTTTTCAAAGGCATTTTTTTACTTCTAAGCAAGAGAATTTGAATACTTCCACAAGGTGTAACCAGAACAGAACTGCAAACAAGCAGTTATCTAAACCAAGACCGTTTATTCTGCTGAACTGAAAGCCAAGGATGAGTATGCAGGATTTAGTATTTTTCCTCTATAGTAAATCCAATTTTGTTTTCTCCCTCAACATTCAATACTCTTGCAAATGTTCAGGAGTATAAAACCTGTCTTTTTTTTCTGCTGGTTTTTTTTGTCCTAATTTTGTTCCAAAAAAAGGGCAATCATTTCTTTTGGCCCCTGTGAATTGTATGCTTAATGAGGTGATGGGAATACAAACACAAGCCAATGAATATGTGAGTACTACTGGTGTGGAAGTGGGTGCAGGAGATGGCAAATGTACTGCACAAGAGCAGCTGCCAGAGGTAGGCATACAGAATGTGGCTCCTTCACAAAAGAATGAGATTTTTAGAGAATCTGGTGGAAAGCCTGACAAGTACATTTTGTTGCTGCTAAAAGAATTTATTTCTGCTGAAACCTATAACTCCTGGGTTAATAAAGTGAACTTTGATGGGACTAGAGGGAAATATGGGCTTCCCAGGAAAGTTAGGACAAACTTAGATGCATTTCTAGAACACAGATTTATGGAAGTGATTGAAGCTGATAAGATCAAAACCCAAGTTAACACTTTCCTTTGCTTTCCTATCACACGCTAAATAGACCTCTGCCACAGTTGGCCTGCAACCAATAAAACTAATGATGCCTGCAAACAATGCATTTCACAGAATCATCAAGCTCATACAATTAGTATCCATGCATGTTGTTTTGCTTTGAATTTTGAGGGATTTTACAGAACCTGTTATTATGGTACAGCTAACTGACTATGAAAATAGGCAATGGCTTCTCAGGATTGACTGCTAAATCACAAGGAAAAAAGAAAAATAGCAAGGAATTCAAGGAAAAAAGACTGAGACAGGATCTGAAGTAGTCTGATTAGTTTTGTATCTTGGTAATGGTTTCCAGAACCAGTAAAAATGAAGGATCTTGAAGAGACTGCTTCTCCTACTAGTTGTAAAAGGTATGCATGTGTCCACTATGCATTTATAAAATTAAAAAGCCATAATTGGTGCATTTTTTATTCTTTTCCTTCCTGCTTACCAATGATGCAAAAATTTAGCACATGTCATGGTCTTGTTAGTCAGTACACTACTGGAAACCTGAGGAAATGAAAATCATGAGTTTGGCAGAGCATGTTAGAGAAGAATAGTCCTTTCCTGTTGGAAAGGGGAAGCTTTGTAGATGCATCCAATAACACTCCCTTTTCTGCAGGGACCAAGGGCCAGCTAAATGGACTTTCTCTCAACACATTTACAGAGGAGGCCACTGAAATAAACCAAAAACCTGCTAGGCAGGGATGTGGCAGGTATAAATCAGGTTGTATGACAGGCCACATCTTCATTTTGATCATGTGAAGGACATATTTCCTTAGGTTCTTCAGGGAGGGTGGTAAGAGCTCTAAGAAAACAAACAGTGTACAGGCTGAACAAATTGTTCTGATGAAACAGATTCAACTTGTGGGCTTAAGGTCAAGCTAGAATAAGCAGGTCTAGGGCTAACACGGTCTCTTTTTCTCATACATTTAGACTACAGGTTAGCTTAAGAAATGCAGGCAGGAAGCCACATTTCCACTACCTCTCTATTTCTAATTTTAAATGCCCACTTATAAGTATTTTTTTTTAAATTTCATAAGCTTCACAGCTTTCTTATTTTCTCCTTTATTTTATATAGGAAGTGTTCAAGTTCAGATCTAATTCATACCATTTTGTTTTTTCCCATAGGCCAGTCCAGGCTTATTTTTTGATGTCTTTTTTTCATATATCTTTTCTAACTCAATGCTACCTGCAGGTGGATTATTCAGATATTTGAAAGTTAGACTATGGTTTATATGGCTCTAAAACTATAAAAGGTAAATGCAATGGCTTCACTAGTTGTGAAGGTATGTTTAGGTATATTCATGTGCATAGATGTGTGTGTACATGTGCACCTGTATGTGCATACAAACATAGGAACTCCCTGGTGGCTCCAGATATATTAAGTTCTCCAAAACTACTGGAAAACATTTCCTTTAATATTTCTAGTTCACCCATTCAATATAAATCAAACATCACAGACATAATTAGACAATAATCTTTTAAATGCTTCAAAACTAATTGACTAGAGTGCCTAAAAATTAACCTTACGAATGAACATTACACATTTCTATGTTTCCTCAGGACTTGCTTTTCAAGGATCCTGACAAAAATGTGAAACATTTGCAAAATTAGTACTGGATTTCAGATATTATGGGACTACTACATTTTAGATTGCATCTGTAACTAAACTCTTTGTTTTAGGTTAACTTGCAAAGGAAGGAAATAGTCCACTTCTCAGTTAAATTCTTATTAAGGGAAGAATCTTAGTAGCTTTTTATGGGCAAAAATCTTTAACCAGTGTGCATTTTCAGTCTTGAAGTTACTTCAATCCATGAAAATGTTACATTTCCAAAACAAAGCATTGGAAATTTCTAGACTCAATTCAAGATTGTCTTTCTGTAATTCAACGTTTACTATGGACTCTTAACAAATAACTTAGAATTAATTTTGTTTTTAATATCTGTATTACAACCCTCTATGGATCTATTAATAGTTTTGTATTCTTAGCTCTGAGCTAAAACAGGTCATGTAGCTTTATTATACATGAGGATTGACTTTCCCAAAGACCTACCTGCTTTTCAAGTTTTACTGGGACAGGCTTAAAAAATTATAAACCAGGAAGATATAATATCTTAAAATTATATGATCACGCCTACTTTTTTCTAAGATCCTCACTATGAGCAGTATAGAAAAATGTGCATGCTTCTATTCTTGTTCTGTCCTTTTGGCAAAAAACCAGAACTCAATTTTCACCCATGCCCTAATTTAAAGGCTTCCTTGTTTCCTAACCAACATGAGTATATAGCAAATTGAAAAAACCTTCAAATCCAGATACATACACAAGCTCATTCCTATTATTAACAGAAAACATTAATAAGAAAAGCATTTAAAATGAAAGGTGCTTCACCCCCACACCCCCCCCCCCTCCCCCCCCCCCAAATTCCTATTTGGAAAAAAAATCCCATGATTTATGAAAATGTGTTTATCTGTAATTTGTTTCACTGATACCAGTCATGCATGACACTGATGACATCCAAGGTACATAGAGCAAACCTCCTTCTTCCCCTGGATTTCTCAGTTCCTAATTTCACAAAAAATGGAAGATGAGAATCTGAGTTTCATGAGTTGGTTAGACAGCATTGACTCAAAGCACTTTTTAACAAACTTTACTGAAAATTTCATTGAACCAAGCATATTGTGCCTTAAGTCAAGAATACATATAATTCATTTTGTAAGCCATCTGTATAAATAAATGCCAACTGAAACAATCTGAATTTCTGGTCTGAGTTAAATCTTATATATTTAGAACCACAATATGCGAGTGACACAGTAGGATCTTGTTTATTGAGATACACAGTAGAACCTTAGGAACTGATATTACAGTGGAAAGTAATCTAAATTGCTTTCACAGAATTCCTGCTACTTTCAAGTAATAAAAATGTTACACTCTGCACTCTAAATAAAATCTTAGTTGCTATCGACAGTTTGTATGAGATTCAGTCAGAACTACCAAGCTGTGAAAATAAGGCCCAACTTCTGTTGTTTTTGTTGATACATTTGGCATCCAATCATGAAAAACAATGTCCATGTCACTAAAATGGCCTCCAGGCATTCAGTATATCTACATCGAGGTTAAACATCTATGTGAAGATGTGACAGCACACCTTATAAAAGATATTATTGAGTAATATAGACTTTCTGTAATAACCAAACAGTAAAGAATATAGCTTTTTAAAGGTCTCCCCATGGCTGATCTCATGACTCAAAGATGAGAGACTGTGCTGCAAGCTAAGTAATAAAATCTGGTGGATACTGTGGGCTAGCTTGTGACAAATCATATCAAAGTATTATTAAAGAAGGAACTTGAGACCCAAGACTATTATTGATTCTTGACAGAATTTCTTATAAATAAATGCTGCAATCTGATCCTGGACTCCCAAGGCCCTGGTAGAATTCTGATTATTATAGGGCAGGTTGCAAAACAGTAACATTATTATTAGTGAAAGTTGAAAGAAGCCTATTCGGTGTCAAACAGGTAGAATGGTCTAAAAAGACCAGTAGGAAAATGCTTTTCCCAGGCCTCATACACCTACAGCTGCAGATTACTGTTTAAAATGGCAAAATGATTTCTAAGCTTATAACAGGGCTGTGAACGTGTTAGTGGAATGAGTCTGTGACCCTTTAGAACACTAAGGACACACCTCCATTAGTGTCCATATTCCTGCACTGAAGAGGCTGATACAGTCAACTGAAATGACAGGGTGATAAATATAAAACCACTATCATCAATAAGACTGGAATGTAAAAGCACTTAGTTTCAGCCTAAGTAACTCACAGAAAGTTTGGTTTCAAGAACCAATGTATCATCCATCACTACTCTACCTTCTGTTGACAAAGTAATTGTAAGATATCTAGAATGGAGGTTCAATATGAACTGACAGTTTTGAAAGGAGGAATTGTGTGCTGCACTTACTCATTAAATGTATTTTCCTCCACTAAAGATGTTTCCTTTTTTAGTTTATGTATGAATAACTTTAGTTAAAGTTCCCTTGACACACTGACTTTGCTTTGAATAGCACCTATGTTCATTAACATAAAACCTGAAAGAAAATAATTTTAATGTAGCGTTTTTAACACTTCAAAAGCCTTTAACAAATTGATCGAGTACAATTATGTATTCTAAAGGGAATTTTAAAGAGATCACACAAGGTTGAAAAGTTCTGGGTAATAAAAAGAAAAAAAGCTAAGTAAAAACAGGCACTCTGCATGGAACTTTGACGCACAGAGGAAGAAAGTAATAAAATTATATATATTAAAAATCCTTAACATCTCCCAATTTTAGACAGATACATACAGTTTTTGTAGGTATTACTTCGTGTGTGGAAAATACAATGCTCACTCGATAATGTGAAAAAAAGGTGCAGAGGTCATGATATTCAGAAAATGGAGAGAAGCTAAATTACTAGTCCACTTACTGCTGGGACTACTGAGTCAAGGCAAATCTGAACAACTGCTTAGGAAGGAGATCACACTAATTTATCAACATAGCTGGTTGCCTTTGGGTAGGAATAGATCTAATCATGGCATTCTTCTTTAGCTAATGGCATATTATTATTGGCATGATTTTAAAAGTCTTCATGATAACAGCATTCTTTCAAAAACCTTATGAAATAAACAACACATTGCAGCTAAATGGATCAACTGACATCGAATGAGCCATTAACAAATGAGAAATAGATTCTCATCTGCAGCAAAGCATTTTCCCTTACATTTATGGGTGTAAATTTATATGTGATTATTTAAAAAAATAATTTAGATGGTTCTTTTGTCATTACAGAGTACTGAAATGAAGCCACATTGGCTATACTCAACTTAAAGAAGCACGATAAAACCATCAGTAGATGGAAAGTACAGGCCCTATGCCTTCAAGCTCTAAAGCCCTTCACCTTACTCCACATTGAACAGTCAAGCAAACACAGATAGTCCTTGTTTACACAAAGTATTTTCCCAGAATGGCACAAGTTCTCTTTGGGAGGATGCTATAGGAAGACCTTCCTTTGCACACCCTTTGTGTCCACCTCCCTGTCAGCAATGCTGAGAACAGACATAAAATTGCACAGACACAAAACTGGCTGCACAGGGAAACAAACTGTAAGACGAGGAAGAAAAAAAATTAAAAGGCTTAAAATAGACTTTGGCAACTACAAGTTGCATGAACCTTAAACCTGTTCTCTCCAGTGAGTTTCTTCATACTATTGAGACGATTCTATGGATGGATCTGGCATACATGGAGTGATTTCTATAATTCTCTATTTTCCCTCAAATCCTCTCTGTTGCACACACAGAATGAGGGTTTCCAAGTGGGAAAACTTCAACTTAGCTTCAACGTTTACTGAACCTAGGCTTTCAGTATCAGGCTTGACCCAATGGCTTAGTTTTAAGAGAGCTGATTTGACCTGCCTATTCTTTGTATCTGGTGACAACCCTGGGCACAAGGGATACATGACTGATGGTTTGCAACAAAACAGCTATTACTTGGTGTGAGATCGCTATCATAATTTGAACAAGATTTGCATTTCACTGCAGATAAGGGGGAGTCTGGGAGTAGGCAGGTGATGGTGTCAACAGCAGGAGTGTGGGAACAAGACCAAACACAGGGAAGGCAATCTTTATAGCAATCTCCTAATGCTGAAGGAGTAAGAATATGGAACTTGCAACCCCACAGCCTAAGCACTTCTCCCCTTCCCAAAAACTCTTTAGAAAGGACAGAAGAAAGAGAATCTCCCAATCAATTTCAAATGTCTCCCCCCTATCTAGACTGTCAGATACAGTGATATGGCACTACAGACTGAATGAAGAAATGATGCTAATTTTTTTTTTTTTTCAGTAATTCAGAGTTGCTGGCTCAACAAAAAAAAAATGTCTTTATAATATTTTCCTTAGTAAAAAAATCAAGTCTTGTAACACAATGTTCATATAAATTAAATAAGCTTAGAATTATATAATATCTTAAAAAAATTAAAAGTCTATGAGTTTATATTAACTAATTGGTCAATAAACAGAGGAAAAAGACCCTAACAATATTGGCAGCAACAAACCAATAGCACTGTGGATCAAATTCTTTCATACATATGCACACACTGCTCTCATAGTTCTCTTCTGAGGTACAGAATGACTGGAGGAGTACAGTATCATTCAGTAAAGTGAGGATGACAAAATCTGTCAAAGGAAAGATGTTAGAAGTAAAGGTAAGTTCCAGCAAAGTATCAACAGAGTACATGTTTTGTTTATCCATCAAATGACCCTACAAGATGGAGGATTATTCTGTTAGGTTCCAATGCGTTTTTCTGGATAGGCTGGAAGGGATGTTTATGTTTTCAAAACTCAACAATCTCTGTTGAAGCATCATTAAAACAAAAACCCAAACCAAACCAAACCCAGATTAGTGCCAAGCAATCTTCAGGGAGGAGAAAATGAGTATGATTGAAGTTGAGATTTGAAAAAACAAATCTGTGTGTCGATAAATATAGTGATCAGGACTAGCGAGAGGTGTCAGACAGAAAAACCTGCTGCAATGTTTGTTGCTGCCAGCACACCAAAAATAAAGCCTAGGAGAGCTTGTTGAAAAATTGTTAGGAAAATTTGCAGAGCACTACAGATTGATAAAGTTTTTATGTTCAAAAGTGTATCATTTGGGTGGACAACAAGAAACAACACAAGAATCCTACACTGAACATTCCTATGGCAAGATAAGCTGCTTGTATCTGCAAAAGTGCAAGATCACAAATGCTATATTCTTCTCTACCACATGCTGTCTTTACATGGTATCAGTTTTTTCAGGGATGAAATGAGTTTAGGAGGTTCCTGACCCTTCCCTAACACATGCTCCTTCTGCCTTCCCCCAGTTCTACAGGCACACACCCTTGTGTTTAGACTGGTAGTTGTTTAGAAGGGAAAGAGACAGGAAAGTGGCTTGGATTAAACTCCTCTCTCCCTTACTATCTTCTCCTCCTACAGCTTACAGCTCCCTTACAGCAAAGGTATGGGAAGAACCAAATGGGCAAAAATAAGCAAATGGTACAGACAAGGGACTTCACATCCAAACCTTACTCAGTAAACTGAAATCTCAGTCTCATCTTGTGAGTACAGACCTTGGTATTGAATTAGGAAGCATCATCAGACTTTTAATCACTGTTTACTTTAATTAAGCGTATGGTACTAATGTATTCAGATAGTAAATGCCAGACTAAACAACACAAGTAATGGCATTTGGGCTACCTCTGAGAAAATCTGCATCAGTATCTAAAAAGCGTAGCTACCTCTGTCTTGCTTTCCTCATTCCTATGGAAAGGGCTGCAGAAATGGGATAGACATGGGCAAGCTCATACTTAACTCCTTGTCTACTTAAGGCTACCAAGAATTAAATAAAGACAACACTTTAAAAGTCAAAACACATATAAAAAGCCGTCACGTTGCCAAATTAAGGTGGGGAAAGTTACTGCATTATGAAGAGTGAGGAAATTAGTAAGATTTTACAACATACATCAGGAGATGAAATGTAGGAATAGTCTCAGCAATAATAAGGAAAAGGACTGAAAATTTGCTGTGCTGCAAGGAAGCGAAGAAGAAGAGCTGGATATCAAATTTATAGGTCCTTTGAGCTCTTGAGTGAGGAATTTGGAGAAGGTAAAATGTCATCATCAGTCTCAGCTGACTTGCTATTCTACTGCCAGATGGGACCATTATCATCTGATTGAATTATAATCATGTCAAAACTCTACTTGGATCCAGGAATTAGCTTTCAGGAAAACCCTGAGTCAAGGTAGAGCTTTCCTGCCTTTGTGATCTGTAGAACACATGATCTGAAATGGGATTTAAATATCTGTCTTTGGCTCTCTGAAACACATTAGTATGAACATTTGTTACTCTTGGTAACTCCTGTGTGGCTTATCTCTGTATGTTCCTTCTCTTTGTTTCTTTGTAATAGGCAAGTTGGTCACCTAAAAGGAATAGGTTAGTTTAATATCTTAACTATTAAATTAAATGCAGCTATTTAACTAATAGTTTAAAATATGATCCTTTTTTTACTCACTTGCAGTTCTTGCAAAAGGAGAGGTGAGAGGAGATTAATTTTGGAATTACTTGAAAATAAGTAAAAAGCAAAAAGCTCAGCAAAGCAAAAAGTCAAATGTCTGGTTTAGACCATATGCAAATTTTAGATAACATTTCAGCACTAAAGGCATACTTGGTCTTGTCTCAGGCAAATGATTTTCCTAAAATACAAACTTATTTCAAATAGCAATGGGATCTGACTTAAAAACTGGTGCAGTTCTTGACAAACTATCTTTTAAAAAAATAGTAAGCCAGTAGAATTTGTTGTTATCATCTATCTTATCAAATTTTCAATTGTAAAACTTTTCAATTGTGAATAAAAAGGTTAAAGGAGAAGATGCTGAAGGATACCTTCTGGGCTCATTCACTCAATTCTTCATAGTGTTTTAGAAGCTGAGGAGGTAGTTACAGAAACTGCATTTATTCCAAGAAAAATCTTTGGATCAACAATTCTGGTGTTAATTCCCAACAGGACACAAGACATTTTACTGCTGCTGGCATGTCTTTCTCTTTGAAGGAGCAGAAGTCAGACTCCTGACATACAAAGCAATTAGATCACCCAATCAGGAATAGTTCAGCTTTAATTTTAATTTTTAGCAGACTAAGGGCAATTCTAACAGAATTGCTCAGAAAGTTGCATTGGTATCCACAGCCCTTTTACATTCATTGCTACAAGAATTTATGCAGGTAAGTTTGCAGCATCGAGAAGCTGTGAGTTATCTCTCTGTGTCACACACATATTCACTACAATTGGATAATTATTCCCTTTTTCCTTTTTTTTTTAAGAATAACAAGTGTAGTTATGCAAGTCTTGCATCATTCTCATATAGTTTTCCTGGAAGGAATGCCTGGAGCTGTTCATGAGTTACCCAGCGCAGTATCCCACTGCTGCTTCCAGACATATCTGGTATGAACAGCTCTGTATCATTGTGCTGTCACAAAAAAACACAATACAGCTTTCCAGTTGAAAAGCACTTCCTTAGCATGTCACAGTTTACCATTGTCTAATCTAAAATTTATTATAATTTATTTTGAATACAAGTATTTCTGTATATTCAAGCTGTATGTGCTTATATCTTCAGTGTGTAAATCACAGGCAGTGTAGAAAACTGAACATATTCTCATTAAGGGAAAGCTCAGCTACAAATAAGTTATCCCAGTGAAAACACTTTTATCTGCTAATGCCTTATAATCATAAAGAATAAGGAAATAATTCTCCTCAGATGGGATTTCCAAGATGAGATTTATAAAAGGGTGCCTAACTCCCCTAGATATTACAGCCTACAACAACAAATACAGGCTTAGAGTGTGTTTCATTTACAGATAAAAGCAGAAGAGGCTGGATGTAGCTTTCATTTCCAGAAGAGCTTTGTTGTGGTTACTCCGCTGACTAGAAACTGTGATTCCCTGCAACATTTAGCCCTTGAGAAAAAGAAGCAGGAGACAAATCATGTGAGGAGTGGTAGGGAATAGCAAAAGATTGAACAATTCTTCGAGCTTGAACATGTTTCACTATATTATCATCTCTGTTTGGCCAGGTGGTAGTTGAAACACATTAAATGAAAAGCTATGTGGGAGTGTAACACTATGCTACAGTTGCACTTTGTGCATACACTTCTTATCTATTTAGGAACTTATTCCAGATGTTTCAGGAGAGGAAAATAAAACAATTATCTTGGTCATGTGTTAAGATAAGCTCTCAGCAGGTCTGGAAAATGTTTTAATCTGGCTTTCCAGCTCCTTCAGCAAATTCCCTATAGCATTAATTTTCTGAAACTGTTTATATCCCATTTTATTTTCTCTGCTATTTGATGTGTGGAGAGAATTCAGTGAACATGATAATAAAAACACATCAATATTAAGTGGAAAACGCTTTTTAGTGTTTTACTTCAGTAAAATATGGCAGTAGACTGTTGGAACTCCTATACATAATTAAGAAAAAGCTTATGATTTTAATTAATAACTTTCTCCTGATATATAGACTATAAATTGAAGTTTTACATTAAGAACATTTACTTAAAATCCTTATGGCAAAATACGATTTCAGCATCATCAATATAACATCAATATTTATCAGCCTAGGTAGGTAGAATTCTGCTTGTTAAGTCAAGGATAGAAGGAAACATTAAATCTCAAGAGATGCTTTAAAAGAAAGTGGAAATTGAATCGGTTATTTTAGTTTTCCTGTGGAAACCAACAATCCACAGAGCCTGGGTGAATCCAAACAGATGAGCAGTGAATCTACAAGACAACACATATCACCAGTTCCTTATAGGGAGCTGTTAGAAGAAAAAAATGTTATTCAAAATGCAATGCAGAGCACAGCAAGGCAGTGAGGGAAGGGGAAGGGGAAGGGGAAGGGGAAGGGGAAGGGGAAGAGATGTTGTATCATCTCTAAGGTATTCATAGGTTTTGCCTGTAATTCTCAGACCTCCAGGTCCATTCATTGATCACTTAATGAATACCTGGCATTTCTCCCTACACTGCTTGCCACAGACAACCTGTCCCTTCCAGCAGTGGTCAGCACACACAGTACCAGGACTCAGGGTCATTTCTACCTCTTTTGCTTTTGTTTATTCAGTTGTACTGATAAACTCACATTTCCAGTGTTAAGTAGCTGCTATAAGCTCAGTACCATCACATGATATATGATGCCACAAATCTTGCTGAATTGTCCTTCTTTTCTTCAGTCTAGGGCCTTTTCAGACATTTTTTCTAGCCATCCTGATTTCATTACAGCAAATGTCATATCTCCTTTAGCTTAGAATTTCCCAGTCACAGAACTCAGGCAGCTACTTTAATGTACTGTTAAATTTTTAAAAATACTTTCACGTTATACATCCATTCGCTTTTTAAGAGTAATTTCAAAATACTGTTATGTCCTGACCAATTTTATTAGTACTTCTCCCCCCTTTCCTATGATCAAAATTAACATCTGTACAAAGAATACACCCTCTCTTTTAGAGGATTACTTTTCATCTTGAATCATGCATAGAATATGCCTTCTAAATCTATCTAGTGTAAATAATGTGTAAAATAATCAAAGCATCATCATGACCTGACAGCAGAAGCCTTTTGATGAATAGGGTTTTATGTAGGATTATCATATGACATTTCCAAACTACATTATATTTGAGTCATATACTATTGCATTAAATTCTTCTATCATGCTGGATTTGTACATTTAGCAAGTTATCAGCGTTCTCCTTTGTGGACAGATTTTTACAGCAATTGCAATCTAAAGCAGAAGAAGTACAAAAGGAAAGCAGTGCAGAGGAAGGATATTCTGCTAATGAAGAATCAGATGTTGTTCTCATTATGTTGTGTTATTTATTCTACTGTTTAGTTCTGAAAGTGTTATTGGATTTTTTCAGTACACCAGATGCTAATAGAGTCCCTAAATGTTATATTTTAGAATGCTGGATATGCTGAAGAAAACAGTGGTGTAACTACATACCAGATAAGTTCCAAGAAGTCCCTTTTGTCTCCCATCACTACATGCTATTCACAACAGTCAAATTCTCTTCATCCTACAGTTTCTCTGCAAGTGACCTAAAAACACAGCACTTTCCCCAAAATTCATCAACTAGTGTGAATGATGCCTTGAGAGTGCATGTATTGCAGCAAGTGACAGCCAACTGGGTGACAGCCACGCCTTCATTCCAAATGCAATCGCATACCTTAAAAAGTACATAGTTTAGTGGAGAGAGGCTTTTGTGCCAGAGCAAACACGGAGACTCATCTGGTTTTTGGCACCCATAAAAAATTCAATTCATTGAATTCCTCAGTTTGTATCAAAGAATGAAGCTGAAACATCAGTACAGAGAATGACACTACAAGATGATAGGACAGGACAGGAGAGTAAAAGCCAGGATAGGATAAGGAGAAATAGTCCTTGTTCTTAATTGCTAATTGATTGTCCCAGCTTTACGTAAGACATAATGATGGTGATGGCCATCTATCAAGAACATTAAGCAATGTTAGCTTACAGTTGCAAAAGTAAAAAAGCCTATTTTTAATAGAGAAGTCTTTCATAGAACAGGTGCAAAACACCTCAAACACTCATGCAGCCTCAAAGGAGTGCTTTAGCATATCTTGGATTAAGGGTGCAAGTAAGGTAAGAAGAGTAGTCCAAGAAAAAGGTAACACATGAGATACAGAGATGCAAGAGGACAAATGATGGAACAATAGGACTGAAAGGAAGAAAATACCTATATAACAAAGACAAGTAAGTGGAGGAAAAAGAGAGTGTTAGAACAGTAGGAGGGGGAGAAGAAAGAAAAAAAATCTGCTTTAGCATGTTCTTCTCTCTTCCCAGACTCAGCTCTACCATCCCATCTTGGGCTGACTCACCCAAGCTCACAAAACCCCTTTATTTACCACTGGTATGGAGCAGGGTACACCAAAAAATAGATTTTTTACAAACTGATTTCCTGCAGACAAAATCATTCCAGTACTTCATCTCCTTTGAAGAAATTACTCAGTGAAACAGCAGAGTGGAGGAGAAGGAGGAAGAATGGAGAAGTGGTGAGGAGGAACAGGAGAGAGGTGCGATGGCAAAGACCATATGGCTATAGAGACTAATGTGGGGCTCACGAGTGTCCCCAGGGCTGGTGGTCATCCATACCCAAAAGACAGCAGGGCTAAGATCCAATTCCCACTTCCTACTATGCACCAGAGGTGCAGTGATACGGTGTTTTTCAGCCAATGAACTCCCCATGCAAACCCTCTCATCAGTCTAATATAGTTCAGAATTCTAACCTCTACTGTGGTTTAAAATATATTACTTTTCCACCCAAAATACTATGCAAATTCCTAATTAAAGTAACACACTTGACCTTCTCTGCCCTCACCTAATACTGTCTACTCTGCATACAGAAAAAGAATATTTAAAAAATAATCAAATCAAATCAAATAATAAAATAAAATAAAATAAAATAAAATAAAATAAAATAAAATAAAATAAATCAATAGCTCTAAAACAGAATTATCTCCATTTACCCTTTCTCTATCAAGAACTAAGTCTCTAGAGGTTCCTTCCAACCTTTCGTATTCTTTGAACTAACTCAAAGAATCCTGGCCTCTGATGGAGCTTAATTGCTTATCACAGTCTAAGATCTAATGGAAATAGCCTAGTATAAAATAATATGGTTCAATTGACATCAGAAAGAAGAGCATTGCTTAAGAACTTAAAACAATTTGGCTGCTAAATCCCCTGTATATTCTCATCATATCCACCATATCCAGAGATAACTGACAATTTACCAAGTGCTAAATTCTATCTGAATTAATCCAGAATAGTGAAGATTGTTTTTCAACATTCTGCTCTAGCAATAATTTCTGTAGCCAGGTTTTGGGTGAGAAAACATGGTTCTAGGTTTTTTTACTTTTGGCAATAAATATAATCCATATAACATTATACCCTGAAAATATGGCAAAGAGAAAATCTCCCTTCTTAATAAATATGAGTTGATTTAAGTATTTCCTGTTCAAATAATCATGCCTCAGTTTGGAATACTTTTGTATCACAAGTGATAACAAAAATATTTGGATGAATACAGTAATGAAGAGGTTAAATCTGACTGTAATTAGATTTTGGTATGCATGGTCATGTGGCTAATAGTAAATTTTCCTTGATTAACTGATCCTGTTTGTTAAGAGCTCCTATTAACATTAGCACACTCTATGTCGGCTGTGGAGACACACCATGGACCAGTGCAAGATTAATGAAGGCAGGTACGCATGCTGATTAGAATGTGGCAGTTTAATAAACTCTTCTAACATTAAATTATTTAATGCATTCATGCTCATGTAGGCTATTCAATGGTCAGCTTGACCACCTATGTGTTAATATTGGGAATTGAAATGCAGAGGATGGAAGAAATATAGCAGTGGATGAGGTAATTAGCTCTCATGTCTGATAAATGGGGCAATACCTATGTGTATACATGTTTTAGCACATCACAAATGGTGCTTTCATTAACTGGAATCTCTTGCTGAAAATTTTCTGAACGTTTAGTTTGATTTTGATCCCATAAACAATTCAGCTAACTACTATAGCCAGAGCCTGTTTAATATTTGAAGCAAATCTATAGCGAGCTATAGTGATAAAACACATTGTTAAAATATAACACAAAAATTATCTCTGAAGCTTTGAAGTCATTTCAATGTTCTTCCAGTGTACTGCTTTGCAAGAAAGATAATGTTTAATAAACATTACCTGAAAAGTTACATTCTGTGGGCTGACTCATGTTTTATCTTGTGTATTCCTCTCCCAAGTGTCACTAACAAGTGGTTGTTACCTTTGCAGGAAATTTGTGGACAAAGATTTCAAGCTAAACAGCTGCTCTTCCAAGCAGTACCAGCATCATCTGTGTACTTGGGTTACATTCCATCTACTTATGGGGCAACACATGTCTCATGTCATATACTGTATCAATTCACATTCAAAGCAACAGAAAACAAAGGCAAGGTTTTGATGTAGGGTGTGGGTCACCTAATGTGATGCATTTTGCTTTCAGTGGCATCCAAAACAGAATAGTAGGAGAACTGAGGGCTAGCCTGGTAGTCCTTCTGCTCAACTTCTTTTGCTGGCATTTGAATCTCTTTTCAGATCATTTAGCAAATCTAAATAAATGACAGAAATGGCTGATGGGCTTCAATTCAACACAATGTCCAGCTTCAAAACCCTTAACAAAATATAACCTTGCTAAAGCACTTTGGTGAATGAGCACTTTACTTATTGACTGTGGTCTATGTCCATTCATTTACAGTAAGCCACTCATTTCAAATAGCTTTTCTAACATTTTAAAGATTAAAATGTTATAAAATGAATAGCTTTAGTACTGATCAGCCACGTAAGTGCATATTACTAGAATTTAATTAGCTAAGCTATTACGTCATTCCCAATAGTACAGTGTGACAACACTGATGAAAAAGCCCCATCACTCCAGGCTTAGGAATCTTTCCTAAACATAGACTACTCAACAGAATTGGGGTGGAAACTGCACCTTTCCTGATAAATTCTGGGTTCTATCACTGCAAAAGATTTTAAAAAATCAATGTATTGAAGGTGTAGCTGAGACAGAGAGACATCCATAAAATGTAGGCAGCACTTAAAGGCAAAAAAAGTAGGACATTGTTAGTCTGCTTATGCTTACTTAAGTCATCTGAAAGATTCATAGGATAGCTGTAAAAGAAGAACAAGGAAAAGAGGTAAACAAAAAAATCCAAACCAAACCAAACAAAGGAAAAAAAAAGACAGGACTTCAGAAAATAAATTGTTCTAAAAGAATGCTTTTGCTGAATCATGCTTGAAAGCATGATGGAGACATGTAAGCAATGAGCAGAAAGCAAGCCTGAGTTTGTGTAAAGTCAGAGAAGTCTAGAGACTGTCCTGGCAATGCTGCTACACGGAGCTTGGTGATAAGAATAGAGGAACTGTTTCTGGTTGCCTGTGTTTTCTATGTGCAATCACAACAGGATTTTATCAACAAAAAAGATTACTTCACAGAATTACCCATCTCAGTTTCTTCCCTAATTGGAGCTATTAGATTATCCTAAGTTTCTATCTTTCTTCTTGGATCAACTAGAGTGAAACCATTTTTCATCTGCAAGCACTTTAAAAAAAAAAATTAGTTATAGTAAAATAAGAAAAAATATGTCACACCCTTTATTCTAAGGGAACAGACCTCATTAACTTCCTTCCCTCACCTTGCAATGCAATATTTAATTTAAAAATCTGCCTTTTCTGACTTGGATCTCAGGCGGTCGTACTGGATTTCATCTGGTTTCACTGCGTGTCCCATGCTGTTCCTCTGGGCGGTGTCTGCTCCTTGAGACCAGTGCTCTGCTGCATGCCAAATTGTACTCACAGTGTGCCTGGAAAAGACTGCTAATCATCGGGTAGAGGCAAGAAGACTGGCAGTAAAAGAAGAGCATACAGATCCATTCCAAACCAAAGACAGGAAATTAATGATTTGAGGGGACGGGATCAAGGAGAAAAGCACCAATAAAAATAAAGTAAAGCTGTATTGGAAGAGATGAAGATAATGTGAAAGCAACATAGGGAAAATGAGGTGGAGGCAAAGTCATAAAAGGAGGATTCACATGTTTGCAAGCTTTGACTTAATCCCTAGCAGTAGTTCCTGAGCACTTGTTGGAATATATGATTATATGACGTGGTAGAGAGGAATTCTAAGATGGGGAAGATGCCATTTCAGTTAAAGGGAACTTTCCCAAAAAAATCCTTTAAAAGAGTCTGTGTGAATATTAAGCAAGATCTGTGGGTGCTGGTAGATCACAGAGGCCTGTGTCTTTGAGGTTGTGTGCTACATGATGCACAGATGAGCATCCTGAAGTTTGATCACCTGGCCTGTTTTGACAGATCTGGAGATAAGGATAGATGATTCTAATACATGGCAGGATTAACAGGAGGCATTGTCAGCTAACTGCCTACATCTTCCTAAGCGGCTTCCTTTAGCTTGTAAAGGCTTTGACAGTTGGCATTCTCAGATGCAGATTTCTAGAACAGAACTGAAAGGTGTGTGGTATTGTATTCTCTGACAAGCCTAGGATTCTGAATATCACAAAGACACAAGGACTGCATTGCATTAGGTAATTTTCCGAAGTTGCTGTACTTATTCCTGTGCTTGTCTAATCCTCTCTTCTCGCTCCTCTATAATCTCTCCAGGTCCCCCTCCAATGCCCTTCCAATTACAGTTCCATGCTGCCCATCATGTCGTCAGTTGGGAGATACTAGGTTTGGATTAGCACTAAATTCCCTTAAGTCTCTCAAAGTCTCCACCTGGGTATGAAGTAAGCCTGAAACTTTAATTATATCTGCCCAGCTGATACAAGTTTTTTCTTCCTAGCTAGACATTTGTGTTTCAGGAGACCAGACCAGTTAGCATATATCTTCTGAGCATGAACTAGCAACAAATCTGAAAGAAAAGCACCCTGAACAAATCAACTAATACTGTACAGTGTTTTTAGTCTTGAACTGTAGTGGTTTTCTAAGCAAATGGCACATTTTTCACAAGTAGTTGCTGCACAAACAGCTCTTAACATAAATGACATTGAAGTCTTCTTACTTCAAATGGTCAGTGAAATCAAACAGATCATGGTTTTGGCTAAGTTGCCAAAATTCTTACATCTACAGATGTATTGATTAGCTAAATCCTACTGAGAAAGATACAGGGGCAGTTAAGTGAGTTCAAGCTTTGCCTTCCTCCAGAGTACACTTACGGCCACTCCACAGGCACTGCTGAGGAACATAAGCCAATGTATATCGTGTTCCATTCCCAGCATTTCCTCAGTTGTGCTGTGCTCTGCTTGTATTATTTCCAAAAGCTGTTTTGAATCAACACAGACTTTGGAAAGATAAGACTCTCTTTTACTATTTCAGAAATAGAATCTCTTTAATTTTCTCTTGTAGTATCAAAAATAGTAAAAGGGTTTATTATGTGTCAGGAAGTCTTCACAGCCTATCTGTGACTAATCTGACTTAATCATCAATATAACTGAAATACTTTTAATAACAATAAAACAGTACAAATCAGTAAAGTCACATACAAAATCAAAAATATAACTGCATTGCAGCGCCCTAACATAACTAAAACCAGAGAAATATAGTCCAATACTTTTGTCTCTAATTTCTTTTAAAACCCACTCAGGAATACCAAGATAGAAATGAAATATTGGCTTGTTTTGTCTGATGGTGCCTCTCATCTCTCTTTATGTGAAACTACCTGGGTCAGATGGATAAATAATTTGCCTACTAATGGCTCATGCCCTTGCTTTATTATAAGAGTAGGTTTTTGAGGTCGAGACTACAAGGGAAGCCCCTTAAACAGAATAGTCTTTGTTGGCATACAAGTAGTCATGATGTGGTGGTCACCCTCCCCCCCACTTATCCTGGAGAGAATGCAACATTTGATTAGGAAACAACATCTGTGCAGTTACCTAAAAAGTACTCTTACCCATTCCACCCCACAGGTCCTAACAGGAAAAGGATGGAGGTTCATGGGGATGTCTCTGGTGCAGGGATGGAGTACGAGTATTGGATTCAACCATGTGGCCTCAAAGCTTGTGTCTGTAGAGGCATTTATTGGTGCAAGGAGGATATGTAAGGTCCTGCTGGAGACTAAGAGCAGTCAGGAAAAACATGACAACCACTTTATCTTGCTTATTCCTTCCTGAGGGATGCTGGGTGCACAGCCAATAGAGGCCAGAACAATAGTTTCCACAACAACATAGTTCAAAAAGTAATTTTTGGACAAGAAGATTTTGAGAATTACTTTAATGCACGTTATATCTTTAGATTTGTAAAGATATACAGTGCAATATAGAGGTTTAGGCCAGACAGCTACCACTAGAAGTAATGGCTGTTCCACCTCTGAATTCCCAGGTGTGATACAGAAAATTACCTCCAACTATCAAATTTAACTGATTTTACTTATAATTTTTAATCTCAATTTTTTCATAGGCTGCTTCAGATTTTTTTAAGTTATTTCAATACCCAGATGAGTATTAAGCCCTTGTATGTAAGGACTCCTCATGGAATGAATTAAATTGGTAACTTAACTTTGAAGAATATACAAATAGATAGATAGATAGATAGATAGATAGATAGATAGACAAGCTTATATTATTTATAAAAAACCCTCTAGCTTAAAGGAGTAGTGCTGTTGCAAACTCAAGTAAAGTTAAAGAATGTGGGGAAAAAAAAGTGGCTCATGGCAGCAAGTGTGGCAGGACTTAACACTCATATCATCTTAATTCATTCCCTTAAATTCAGGTTTTGCAATATGGATTTAAATTATGTGAGTACATTACTAATTTTTACCCCAGGAAATAATTGCTTCAGTCCACAACCGAGGTAGATGGTGCTCAACAAGGGAACAGGGCAGTTATTCAGTATGTTTGTTATTCTCACTGTTCTGAGAGTGGTCCTCCATCTTCCTCATTTCATACTCGCTTAAAAATGTATTTTACAGAGCAGAGAATTTTCATTTACTTGTGGGATAGACTATTGCACTCCATGGCATAGTATCTGAATAATTCTCAAACATTAATGAATTTATTTTCAGAACAACCCTTTGGTTCATTTAATTGTAAACTATTTTACAAGTGGGAAGCTGAGGCACAGAGCTAATAAGGTTAAAAATACCTGTTCATCCTGGGTTCTTCTGAGATGCCTAACACTGTTTCTCCTTACTATTCAGCATCATGCAACACCGTATTTGTTCAAGTGTACTTCCTATTGACCTATTGTGGTTATGAAGTACTTCACTAAATCAGAGCATACCTCTGTGGGGTAATGAAAACACACTTCTTCTGGGTCAGCTGGCAAAAGTGTAATCCTGTTGCCATTGGCAGCAGCAAGGGTTGGGTTTAAATTCATGGGAATTACAACAAAAACCCAAGCCATCAAAATGAACCGAGAGGTAATTACACTAAGTTTTGTGGGGCTAAAACAAGAAACCTAATCCTCCCACTTGCAAAGCAGCAGTTTATCAACCCATATTTTCATTAAAGATAGAACAGCAAACTATGCCCATGTAGACAAGTAGGGAATGACTAATTTACAAAACTATGGCTTTTACTCTCTTTTTCTCCAGGAGCTGTGGTGGGGCCAGCAGGCTGCTTTCCCTCCAGCTCCTGCTTTGAAATGAGCTGTTTCTGCTGGGTAAGGCTTAGCTCAGGCTGGACAGGTGAGGAGCACCCGGCCCATGTCGCCGTGCCATGGCCCACGCTGAGCCTCACCTAGCTGATGGCACAGTTTGCTCCAGCATTCCATCTCTGGGAACACTGCACAGTGTACAGACAACTAACACACTTCCTTGGACATCCTTCCTTTCATATGAGCACTCCAGGGCTAGGAGCTCTTGCTGTAAGAGACAGTGACCATTTTCTCCCCTTCCCTCCTTGTCCACACAGACAAGGAGTAGGCCTAAGCTTTTCTACACAGGCTCAGGAATGGTCCTCCACTTTCTAGGATCTGTTGTCCTTAGAGGACACAAGTCCCTGATAGCAAAAATTACATTCAAACACACAAAAACTACCACGTGCTAAACCCAGTATATCTCAGGCTGGAAACAGCCCACAGCAGAACTGTCTCACCTTTGCTCTTCCTCCTGGGTTTCTCTGTCTCCAGCCAAAGATAAATATGGGGGCTTCACTGCTACTGTAGACCTCAGTTAATCTGAATTTTTAGTAAAAGATTTCTCCATCTGAAAAGACATGAGATTAGGATCCAATTCTCCAGGACAACTAACAATCACCAGCTTTCTTTACTGATTTGCATTTCCTGTCCTTGTCTCATGGGAATCTTCTTTGTATTTACTATTCTTCACCCCAGCCTCATCATTCCAACCTTTTCTACATTTTCTCCCAGTTCCCATGCAGAATTTACCAAATTACATTTCCTAGCCTCTTCATATTGAAATGAAGTGAGGTTTTAGGATACAGAAGAAGTCACTGAGATAACCGGAAGGTTAATTATTACTCTAAGTTTTGGTGCTTAAGAGAAGACTAAGTGTGCCAGCACATTTTGGGGCTGGCAGCATCAGTAGAGGAAAAGTCTGCTGTG